>NC_135442.1:9617780-9632780 GCF_051991255.1 Vanacampus margaritifer
ATACCGACTCAGTGTGAGAGCCCTGATCTGGACCCTATGGGGCTTTTTTACAGCATTTAAGTGCTAGCAGTAAATATCACTGACCATTGCCAAATGGGTAATTCTATTTCATGTTCAACAAAATCTAATTTGTGGCTCCTTTATCGCCTAATTGATACACTTAGTTTGAATTACTCTAGACACTCGCTTCATTTTCCTTGCCCCTTTTAAAATCATAAATCCACAAAAGCACAGGTTGAACACACAAACTCTGACAACTATGCTTGCTTCGTATTGGTTTTCCCCAAACCAAAATTGACAATATCGACAACAACCACAACCACCACTGCCAACCATTATAACCAGAGTGGGGGAATCCAGGTCCAGAAAGTAAAAACCCTGAAAATGTTGGCTTTAGGCACTGGTGCTTCTACTTGACATGTAGAGACAAACTTGTTTACCTGCCAGTTGAGTAGATGCACCTGTGGCTAAAGCAAATCTGTGGCAGGGTTTTTACTTTATGGACCTGGATTTTCCAACCAGTTCAGTTCCCCCAGACCCAATTTTCCTCCATCATTCCCTTATCTCTCAACCTTGCTTCCGTCACAACCACTGAAACCAACACTGAATCTCCAAACAACTTCAAACTTATGATTATTCTCTAAACTCCTAACACGACCATCTCTCTACCGATGAACAGCGCTTTACAATCTCGCTCTCAACGAACTTTACTCTCCTCTGGCGCCAATCTTAAAACCCATATCCTACTGAGGGGTGAACATTTGCAACGCTAGTGAATGATGATTTCACATCAGACAAGAAAGACCATTAAGACTGTTTAGAGAACATTTAACCCTGGAGAACCCTTTTCTTCTTTGGAAAATTATGAATTATACATTAAATGACTACTATAAGTTAACTCACTGAACACCAAAAAAAGTTTTTTCAATTTTAACCCTTTTTTTTTTTTTTAACTGGCTCAGAGTTGCTAATTTATCCCAAAAAATATATAAAACATACTCCTAGGCATTCTGCAACATGATATGAAATAGATTAACAAAAAAAAAACATAATTTTACCATCTGATGGTTTGCTGAGAAGATGGTTTTGTTTGGATTGATTTCCAGCTCAAGAAAACAGCATGTTGCCAGCCATCTTGTCACCACCACTCTGGCTCATGTAAGTGCAATATTCATCCACTAGATGGCCCCATGCAGGGGTCAGAAGTGGCACTCTGGACTTTTGAAGTTAAATTTGTAAAAAAATAATAATAATAATAAAAAAAAGGTCTTTGTTATTTGAGTAGCAGAATTTATAGGGGCCAAATTTGACCCCGTGGGTTCTCCAGGGTTATGAAATGCTGCGACCTTGAACAAACCCTGACGTCAAATGTTCTCCCCTCAATGGGAGACGATCTTAACCTCCTAGCCACTGCTAACTGCAATAAAATCACTGGCATAGGTCCAATCATATCTTGACAGACATAACTCAGTCAATATCTATAGTCACCCCATTGTCCCTCTCGGCCAAGGTATCCCCCAAAGTTTAGTCATGGCACCCTCGTATTCTTCCAGTGGCTACACCCCCTTAGATAATCTACTTTGCTTGGCCAGTGATGTCCTGTGTCTGTGCTGTTCGCTCAACTCTGTCAAACTTCATCTCAGGAGCAAAATCCTGCCTTTAACTCAAGTTTCTCAAACTAAACTGGGTTGGACCTAGACAACCACAGCTTCACCTTCAACACTGATGGCTCCAAAGGTCATACAGGTCAAATTCTTTTCAGCAGAACCTCCTCCTTACACTTCACAATGATAGCCTTTTTAGGTCAGAGACGTAAGATCATTGCCTGCCTCCACCAATCTCTCTCCTCCCCAGGCTGCATACATCATACACACCTTCACGTTATGTCTGGACTCCTGCCGCAGTCTCTACTGTCTCCCTTAAAAAAAAAAAAACATAAAAAGAATAAAGCTCCAATTCACCCAGAACTCTGCTGTATACTTTCTCGCAGGGATCCATGATCCCCTGGCTCCTCATCCCTCAGAGAATCAATTTCAAAATCATTTTCACCTAAAAAGCCCTCTAACGTGGCCCCACCCAACCTGATTGAGCTTCTCCATCACACCCGCTCCTGTCTCCTCCCATCAGGCCCAAGCACAAATCTTTCCGAGGACGGGGCCTCTCCCACCCTTCGGAACTCACACACAAAATCCATCCATGACTCCTCTTTTCGCTCCACTTTAACCCTGGAGAACCCAAGAACCCTTTTCTTCTTTGGAAAATTATGAATTATACATTAAATGACTGCTATAAGTTCACTGAACACCAAAATATATGCATTTTCAATTTTAACCCTTTATTCCCTAATTTAGGATTAGGGCGAAATTTGACCCTTTGGGATTTAGAGGTATCATTTCGAAATATCTGAATAACAAAAAGCGTCAGTAAACTATTTCGAATTTAAGAAAATAATCAATCAAATACACAGCTACATTGAACAATATAATTTTTTTGTTTTATTTGATGTATTTTAGAACTGGATTTTAAATGTACAAACACACTTTGGCTAATGGAAACAAGAACACAGGGACAAAATCACTGCTGAAAAAAAAAAGGTCTTTGTTATTTGAGTAGCAAAATTTATAGGGGTCAAATTTGACCCCGTGGGTTCTCCGGGGTTAAAAAAAAAAGCACTCAAGACTCATCCATTTACCACTTTCAAATACAGTTTCTTCTGTGCCTCTTAAAAATAAACTTTCCTTCAACCTGTATAGTGTCTTTGGGAGTCCACTATTAAACCGAAAACAGGCCCCTGACAAAGACTAAAGAACCCAGAAACTACTTCTGGTGTGGTACCCACCACTGAGCCGTCAATGATGACCATTATTACAATGAAATGTCTCATTATTCTGCAAACTTGCACCATTGATGTTGATATTTTAGCTAATTAAACGGACAACGTTCACTGTGTATCACCTTCTCAAAAGTGTGCGCCGCACTGATGCAATTAAAACCGGAAGAAACCCCAAACATGTTTTAAGTCATAAATGCTTTTAATGGGTTTAGGTAATTGGATTTGCAGAAATTAAATTAAACCTGAAGGAGTACCATTTGAGCGAGATATATGACAGGGTAAAATGTACAATCCTCTGCTGCAATTATTACTTCTAGGTGGGTTGTATTTAGATTCTGACAGGAGCAGTGCATCAGCAGAGAGCCGTGTCTGACCTTCCCTGCTGTTGAGCGCATTACACTTCAATTAACGACAACGGCCTGCTGAGAGCAGAAGGAGCAGCTGCTGGGTCCACATGGTGGTAATTCGATGAAAGTCTCAGACAGGGAGGCAAAGTGAGGAAAAACTTGAGCCACAATCAAACACACCTTTGCACAAGGCGACACAACACACCAGCTTTATATGTGCCTTAAAACCAAGGAGTGAGAGCCATGACCTGAACAGCATGGAGCTTTTCCAGCATGCAAGCTAGTTAAAAATATTCCTGATATTTGCCAAATGGGTCATTCAATTTCATGTGCAGCAAAATCTAATTTAAGCCGCTTTACTCACTTTATTGATACGTTTTATGATAAATTATTATAGGAGGTTCATTTCAGTTTTATTTGCCCCTTTTAAAATTGCAAATGTGCCATCTAAACATTTTACAGATTTTGGTTGCATGATAAAGTTTCACGAGAGGGACAAAATATTAAGACCATCTCTCAGCGTTACCAAATGTACAACCACAAAAATGATTAAATTAACATATTAATGTTAAATGAATGCCTCTGGAGTCCCTGATGTTATTGTGGTTTATTCGCCTGACTTCCTTTTTTTCGTTTTTCTGGAGAATTATTTTTTTTGTCTGACTTCCTTGTAGGCAGTTCAGTTCCCTCTCAGTGATGCGAGTGCGAATGGTTGTTTCTGTAGGCGCTTTTCCATTTCAGGTTCCGGAACGGTTTGTGGTCGTACCCTGCCAAAATGTTGAAAAACTCATGGGGTAAGAATACTTTTTTCAAGCCGCTGTACATATGAAATTGTAAATTTGGTCCGTCCGTCCGTCTTCAATTCCGCTTATCCGGGGTCCGGTCGCGGGGGCAGCAGCTTTAGCAGGGAAGCCCAGACTTCCCTCTCCCCAGCCACTTCACCCAGCTCCTCCGACGGGATCCCAAGGCGTTCCCAGGCCAGCCGAGAGACGTAGTCTCTCCAGCGTGTCCTGGGTCGTCCCCGGGGCCTCCCACCGGTAGGACATGCCCGGAACACCTCCCCAGGGAGGCGTCCAGGAGGCATCCGAACCAGATGCCCGAGCCACCTCAACTGGTTCCTCTCAACGTGGAGGAGTAGCGGCTCGACACTGAGTCCCTCCCGGATGACCGAGCTTCTCACCCTATCTCTAAGGGAGACTACCCTGCGGAGGAAACTCATTTCGGCCGCTTGTATCCGGGATCTTGTTCTTTCGGTCACGAAATTTGGTCAAGTAACCTTTTGTTATATAATGACTTGGTGGTGGCCGGTTGTCTCTCGCTCTAATAAAACCAGGAAATGGGTATGAACAGTGGAGTTTCTTGCCGCATCGCTAGAGAAATGCTTCTAAACTGTCGGCCAATCAGACGACAGTGGCATCACGCCCATGCTCGACCTACGTTCTAAAGCCAGGTTAGAAAATGTTTTGAAGGAAATTTCCATTGTGGCGCCAAAAAAACGGTAATAGAAAAGCGGCCACACAGGGCGGAACCAGGCAGTTTCGGGGTCAAACCGGTACAATGAAAAAGGGTCATATGCTGTATGTGCCCAGTGATTGTCTGGTAGGTTCTGTTTTCTCAGAAGAGCCATACATGCTTCATGATAAATGGATTAACAGAATAAATGTTTTTTTTTTAAATGCTCATAGCTGTAAGTAAAAAAAAAAAAAAAAAAGAAAAAAAGATGTATTTCTTTTTCAACGTGTTCTGCACAAATCTTATTCATTAAACAGAAAAATAATATGTTGACCTAAAATTGTCATACCATTTTAAAGATGAATGGAGTCTAGAGAGAATAATAGTAAGTTGGGTGTATTTAAGAAAAATAATTCCGCCAGCAGTACAAAATGTACTGTCAGGTATAGAAAATTATTCTCTAAATTGATCTCTATTAAAACAGATATTCAATACTGTACAATGTTAAGTCGTGTGAAAAATGAAAGCTGAAAGCTGTTAATTAAAAGCAAGGTTGTTTTTTTCCCCCCACACACAATAGACACCCATCTGTCACATAATGTTTTTTTTTTTTTTTTGCATCACCCATGTTGTGAAAAAAAGTCACCTTGAAACTTTGAGCGTGTGACGCAAAACCCAATCCTGACAACATCATTAACATGAAAAATGTGCAACGATACATTCGTGCAGACAAGATTAAAGCCCCTAACAATGCCCAGACCTTATCGGAAAACTTTACCAGCACTGTAATTACATGGGCGCCAGCCAGCCTTCAACAGCACTTGTTGACCTGATTGGATCTCACCTTGACTTGACCTACTTGACCCCAGGCCACTGAAACAACTCCCTACATCAAGACAAGAAACAATGCATTAGCTAATCAGCTGATAAAGACTTCAGATAAAAATGTCCTGATCCTATTACACTTTGAAATAACTCCTTTTTATTGTCCCCGCTGCAAAGGATGGAGCTTCCTGTAGGACATGGTGATCATTTTTTTATGTTGCAAATTCTTTTTAAAAACTTTGCAGAACAGAATAGGAGCAAGAGTGAGATCATACATTTTTAGGATTATTATACTAATATGCTATAATATTGTGTCATTGGAACCGTGACCAAAGCTGATGATCCAGAAAAAGTTGTTGCAATACAGGGGGAGAGTACAGTATTTTAGAAATCCCTGTCACTTTCATTTTCAGTAGTAACTCACATTATTTTATTTTATGTATTTATTTTTTTCCTGGAGAGCTCAGTATTGTTCATTCGGTAATTTTACCGATTTAACATGTCATCATCATTGCTCTCCTTTTTTATTGTATGTGGGAGAGTATGTGTATGTGAGTGCGAGTGTGTGTGTATTATTAGTTCACCTAAAACCTCTTAAAAAATCCCATACCGTTCACCTAAACCGAACACTTCCAGCCAGAGTCGTGAGGCCGTCAGGAGACCCGAGGAAGGACCAAAGAAAGGAAAGTGAAATCCAGCACCGACCAGACACCACCCACCAGGCCACCAACCAGACATCTAAATTCCAACAAATCAGGGAGACCTCAAGAGACCAAAGAAGAGACTGAGGAAAGGAAGGAAGGACAGACTCACATTATAATGGAGTTGATTATTAACTCAAGAAATGCAAACCGTCATAGTAAATCTTTTGCGCCTACATTCCGAAAAGCACTACAGAGTGAGCATGTGCTTGTTTGTATAATTGACATACAGGTGACTGAGCTCCAGAGGATTTTTCAAGCATCTGACTCATCTAAATGTCAACAATCAAAACAATTGAGTATTTCGTTTCTCTATTGTAACATTTAAATAAGCACATTTGAATGGGAAAACAGAGGCTCGGAGTAGCATCTGTTAAACATGGACTTCGTTCTGAATGATGCAGTCCTCAAACCATTGCACACCGTGCCATTGTGCTCCAATATCGTATCGAGTCAGTAAGGGTCATATCTGTGTGAAACCAAACATCATTGATGGGCTTTTTTTCCCCCTTCGAAATCCTTCGTACCGACATGTTATGGGAATCTTTATCGTTTTTGTGCCCTGAGGTTGTAATTCTAGGAACCAATTATTGGATCCCCATGAGCTTTGTTTGGCCCCTGTGTTACTCACCACCTGGAGCACTGTGTGGGTTACTATTGACATCTGCACCCCAATGACCTTATAGTCAAGTTCCCTGGAAAACTTCATAGTGTAGTTCTTAAACTTTCCTCTATAGGTACTGTGTATGGCAACATCCTTCCAGCATCCACTTATCATTTCTGACATACATTCTAAAAGTAAAATATAGATGTGGTGAAATTAAATAAAATGCATGACTAAACTACCTACAGCCATTGGGGATAAAAAAAAAAACATGCCACTCTTGTTCCTTCAATTTCCTGTTAATTTGAAAATAGTTCGCAGTAGTACAGCTAAAGGTACATTTGTTTGGACAAATACATCAATGATGACAAAAACAGCTCATGTAAGAGTTGAATTTAAGAGCCGATTGACACATTTTCCAAAGGGTTTCTTGATAATAACCAGTCACTTCACAAGTTCTTACCCAAATAGCTTTGGCATTGAACAGCCAAAAAAAAACGGTGCTTTTAGTCCTTTCGTGTTTTCTTTTGTGACAGTTAACCACTTGATACACTCTAAGTGGCACCAGAGAGAATTATTTAAATTTACTGATCCACATACAGTAGTTGTGAAACTCTTCTTCGTTGCTATGGCTCAAGTGGATTAGTGGCATTTCTATTTTTTTTTTTCCCCATAGGGAAAGATGGTTTGAGATACACGTTTTGAGTTAAGAGTGTGTTGATGAAACAAATAGATGGTTCAGTTGTAGGTTGTAAATTACACACCTAGGCCTTTGCCACTTTGATTGACGACCAAGAAATTGTAGAAAACATGGTGGTCTCTTATTTTTTTTTCCTTCTTGGTTGTATATGAGAATATGACTCGAAGGGGAATTTGCAATTTGCCATATTACTACCTACCTACTAATGCGTTTGTGTTGCTATGGCTCAAGTGGATTAGTGGCATTTCTATTTTTTTTTTCCCCCATAGGGAAAGATGGTTTGAGATACACGTTTTGAGTTAAGAGTGTGTTGATGAAACAAATAAATGGTTCAGTAGTAGGCTGTAAATTACACACCTAGGCCTTTGCCACTTTGATTGACGACCAAGAAATTGTAGAAAACATGGTGGTCTCTTATTTTTTTTTCCTTCTTCGAAGGGGAATTTGCAATTTGCCATATTACTACCTACTACTAGCCCTTAAAGGCCTAAAGTGTTACTGTTGGTACAGTAAGTAACACCAAAAGTAACGCAGAATTACCAACACTGAACAGGCACGTTTATCATCTCTTTTTAATTGACTAAACATAAAAAAAAAAAATAAACTTATATGCCTATTGACCTAAATTTATGCCTTGGCTAAGGCACTGGTTGAACGGTGGTAATTGTTTTTAAAAGCCATACTTTATTAAGGCAATTATTAAGGCTACTTAATATGCTCATCATTGAAAAGAGTGTGTTTATTCTACTTTCCTATACATTGTTTATAGGTTCTATTGTTACGGTATTGTGATGGTTTAATTTAATTAATAACATGTTCTACATTGTTTAGACTTTTTAATCTAATGTTATCCAAGCCTTTCACAATATCACCTCATTTATCCGTTCAAACAATGATGCCGTTGCCATGGAGCATTTGCCAAGGAAATTAACATGTCGTTCACATTTCGATGACGCCGCATCAGGATCAACCTGGGCTTCACTCTACCACCTGCATTAAGCTGATACTATTAAAAAGTGTCAATCAAAGTGGCAAAGGCCTAGGTGTGTAAATTTACAGCCTGCTACCGAACCATTTATTTGTTTCATCAACACACTCTTAACTCAAAACGTGTATCTCAAATCATCTTTCCCTATGGAAAAAAAAAAATAGAAATGCCACTAATCCACTTGAGCCATAGCAACACAAACGAAGAAGAGTTTCACAACTACTGTATGTGGATCAGTAAATTTAAATAATGTTAGCAATAGTAATATTAGTTAAATTATAGGGGGAGAGAGATAGAGAGAGACTATTTGATACGGCATGGCTTTTAAACTGAATTAAAATTACATAGTAGCAACAACAACAAAAAAAAAAGTCTACTTGTTTTTGATCTAACGATAAAAAAAAAAACAGCAGTGTTGTGTCTCCTTGCAATCAATAACAAGCTAACCCCTTAACGTATTGTTAATAAGAGTTTAGAGCGTGATCATATCCATTCAGCAGACTTGACAAATGAGCCAATATTGTCTGTCAGCTTGCAGATAGTAATTGATATTCATTTCAGTTATTATGACGATCCATAACTCAGTCTGATACGTTCAGTAAATATGTTCCTATAAATTAGAAGAAATAATAAACGAGTCAAGTGTATAGCTTGCTCGTCACATTAAATGCCAGTGGTCTCTCTAGCCAATTATAGTGAACCTAAACCACAATCAATAGACTCGCTAATCTAAATTCACATACCATCTGTAGCTTCTACACGCCTGTCTGAATGTTCCCTGGCTCTGTTAAGACAGTGATTAAAATCAGCCAATACTCGAAGACAGCAACACAAAAAAAATAATGATTTCCTGCTACACTTTGTCCACCTCTCACTGCAATTGAAAGATAAGCGCTTGAAAGAGCTGTTACCAAATAATGCACTTTTTTTTTTATTAAAAAAAAAAAATGGGCCTGCTTAAAAACTGAGAAATGTGAAAACAATATGACGGTTCAATCTATAATAAATGTTGAGTGAAAACTCCAACATAACGGCATGCATCAAATCAAATTGGTACATTTGCGCAATGACCATTATTACATTGAGCCTAACCGCTTGAACATTTCACATCTGACTTTGTAACCAAGCAACACCCCTGGGATACATTCATGTCAATTATGAATAAATCAGTAGTTCCTTTTGACCATGGTAATCCAAAACCATATAGTCAAAGTAGTGTAATTCAGTGCCGGTTGGCATAAAGCTGTCTGGCGCAGTTCATAAAGTGTAGCTGAAAAACAAATATTTGCCCAAAAGTATCATTGCTACATTCCCTACAGAGCTACTAGGAATTGCATCAATCCATTTTTTAAAGCACTTTAAGGTCGAAGGTGACCTGGAGCCTATCCCAGCTGACTTCGAACGAGAGGTCAGTCAATCAGAATTCACATATAGAAAGCAATTATCTACACTCACATTCACGCCTATGGGCAATTCAGAGTATTCAATTAACTAAATAAGCATGTGGCTGAAGAGGAAACTACCAGGAAGTACTCGGAGATTCCACGCAAAATCATTGCAAAGGGATATGCCTTTCCTGACTAACTGGCCCCACTGGGAATTGTTTTTCCAATAGTGGCCGGAGAACCATTTGCTAAAACATAGGTGTTTGCAATATGATCACTGTGAAAATGGAATCCATTAGGTAGATAATAGCCATGTGCGAAATAATCCGATTTGTCCACAATCTTGTTATGTTGTGTCAGGGAAATTTGACAGTGACAGAGAGAAAAAAAGAAAAAAAAGCCCAAATCATGTTACGGTGTAGTCAGAACTCCACATTGTTATTTTGCACGGATTAGTGTGAAAACTACTTTGTAGTGTGCAAAGTACATTCTAATGCAATGCGTAATTTTCTTTTGTCAGGTTAATCCTATCGTAACGTCATCCCTCGCATAAATAAGCAAACCCCAACATAAACTGTTCTGAGCAAGACAAGATTCTAGACTAATAGGTCGCCTTTTTGTACGTTTCATAATGCTGAAATTGCGTGTTTCTTTCTTGTTATATGCCTACTGTATGTAACTATTGTCATCAAGCTCAAATAGGCAACACTGTCTTTTTTTTTCTTTTTTTTTTTAAATTTGTCTGTGCCTCATTCGAATCCACCAAAATCGCATTACACCACAATTTAGACCCGTTTTTACCGAGTCTAATATCAACACTCTGTCACCAAATTGCAAGACGCCAGCGAGGCGTAGCATGTCTACCAAATTCTACAATCAGACTGTTGGAATATGGGCATATTATTACTTATATTTTTAATAGCAGTCCATGATGTGTCTCTAAAACATTGATTATTGATCACTTCAATCACCGTTCTGCAGAATTAACAATCGGCCACTGAAATTATTTACATAAAACTTTGAGCGGGTTGCTGTGCTCGCTTGTACAAACATATTTTTTTAGAATTGAGGGCAAAAAAAAGTTTGAGCAAGAAGCAAGCCCTCCCCATCACACTATGCAATTCATGGAACCCTGACCCAGTATGCACGGGTCAACTCGCATTCAGTGATAAGTCAACTTGACCACAACACAGACTACAAAAGGCATTCACGATGGGGGGGGAAAAAAGGTGCTTTCCTCTCTCGACTGCTTGCGGAGATGACAGCCCAGGATCCTGAAATTGTGTTCTTGCTGAACATTGGAAGATAAAAATTGACAAAATGCTAAAAGCCTTTGTGAGCCTTTTATTTGGTTTTCTTTTAGAAGAAGCAAACAAACACGCAATTGGATGCATTTGAGGATAATTTAGTAACATAATGTAAACTTCGAGAATAATAGATAAATAACACCCCAAAATGTCTAACAATGCTAAACTAGACTTGCCCCAGCACGAAAACCTAAGCACCTTTTACCCTAAGCACAGTCTTCTTTCCGTCACCAAATTGCCAGATGCGCCCGGGGCATGGCAGCTCTGCCCACCGGAACCCAGTGAAGCCTAACACGGTCCTTAACTCTTTGACTGCCAGACGTTTTCAGAAAAGGGATGCCGTGGGCGCCAGCCGATTTAAGCATTTTTGACTGATCTTTCAAGGTTCACAGAAAATTATGTGTTTGGACTATGGAAACACACATACTACCAAATGAAAGATTGGACTCTCATCTTTCATCAGAAAAAAAAGTTTGTTTCTACCTTATTCCGTTTTTCAGTAATCAACAATAGAAAATGGTTAGTTTCATCTCTTTTTTTGGAAAAAAACGTATTTTAACGTCTTTGGCACTCCTCCATAGGATTTTACTAAACGTTATTTAACGTTTTTGGCAGTCAAAGAGTTAACACAGTAGACTAGACCTGCCCCGGCGTGGAAATGACGATGTGCCCGTTTTTACGCCGAGTACACGAGCGCCTGTCTACGAAAATGGAGCCCAATATCTGTCTTTATTTGACACTCTAAGAACTTAAATACATACATGACCAGGGTTTCCCTGAGTGCTTTATTAGCCTTTTTTGCCCCCCTTCCTCCCCGTCAGGCTAAGCATCATGACCCCCCGTCCCCCCCGTAACGGAAAAATAAGTGTGCACTGCCTTCCCCGGCGATGAACGTCTAATATGACTCGAATATTTTCCAAAGCCAAATTTTCTTCCCAATCTGTACCAGACCACCAGACTTGGGCAAGCCTTGTATATATGGTGTATAGAATAACACAATTTTTTTTTTTAAAAAGGCTGATTTTGGAAATACGGGACATTATGTGCAAAGAGCCCATTGCAGATACATGCTGTAATTTGCCTTGTTTAGTAAGTGTTACTTTTCAAAGGTTCTTCAACCTACAGTATTTAATACGCCAAACCCACAAACACTCTGACCCGGCGCTTGGCAATGTGTTACTAGGGCCCGGCTTTGCGCCAGGACATTCAGCGACAACATGAGCAACCAGCCAGCTCCAGCTATTATCCAATTGTCTGAAAGCTCACAGTCTGTCCTAATTGGATGGAAACAAGCTGAGAAACGGTATATAATAGCACTGGAAATGAGGATGGAGAAAGAAGTCACCTACGGCTCCAGGTTGGAGCGTAATGAAATAATTAACCGCCATGGGATCCTCTCCTGTGGTGCGCCAGGCGCAAAAGTCGGGAGTGTTTTCAAATTAACAACATTTGTACGGAGTAAGGAATAGACGCAAGCAAGACTTGGCATGCGGACTCTGATACACCTGCTGTTAGGATATACAGGGAAAATGTGCCTTTATTGAAATGTCGTGAGCTTTTCACCCCTTGACTGCCCATCACGACAGAATGATCGTTGATCTGGCATCCGTATCTAAAAGCGGTAGAAGGTTTCGTTGCACACGAAACATCCAAATATCCTCCATTTGAAGATTCAAAGTAGCTGTGTCTTTCAGTTCTGCTTTCTGAGGAGGCAGGTTGCCAAGACTTTACTGAAATAGTTATTTCTCAAATTTGTGGTGCTGAATTTAACTCACAAAAGAATCTTCCACTGACTCCTACTGGATGGCTACCAAATGTATAACATTTTCACACTTGACATGTTTACATTGAAAAGTCCAGTCCCCTGAACCAACATCTTGTGGTATACATTTTAATGTGGGGATGTCAGAGTTGTTAAATGGATAAGATAACATGCTAGCTACAGTATATTGTATGTTTGCATTTGAGTTTGGAGTTTTAATTGATTTATTTTTTTAATTTTTGAAAACTCAGTATTGTTCATTCGGTAATTTTACCGATTCGACATGTCATCATCATTGCTCTCTTTTTTTTCTTTTCTTTTTTAATTTTTCTTTTGTATGTGTGTGTGCGTGCGTGTGAGTGTGTACTTCCCATACCGTTCACCTAAACCGAATACTTCAGAATCCAGCTAGAGTCGTGAGGTTGTCAGGAGACCCGAGGAAGGATCAAAGAAAAGAAAGGAAAGTGAAATCCAGCACCGACCAGACATTACCTACTACCCACCGGGTTACCAACCAGAGTCTTTCACCAACCCCAGAAACATTTAAATTCCAACAAATGAGGGTGTTTTAATCTCTAAGTCTGCTGTAACACGCACCCCGGCAACAACTTGACTTCTCTTTTTGAGACCCCGATCCCAGTAATTCGATTCCTAGGAGTTGTTTGTTTGCTTGCCTGATGATTTTGCTTAATTCAAAGTGAATAAAAATCAGTTATGAAGCATCAGTGTAACTCTGCAACTAACTAACGAAACAAACAAAATCAAGGTTTAACAAGTGTTTTTGCTAAATTTGCATTTTTTGTGGCTCATCAAAGCACAATGAATAGCAAAATTGAGAACCAACCGCCAAGACATCCCCAAAAGCTTCACTCGGCTAGATGCTCGTGCGTTCTCTACCATGGGTGGTTGGAGGTCGAGGAAAGCTCGATGCTACTTAAACCATACCATCTAGCCAGCAACAAGCTTCGACTAGCTACTAATTTGGCTAAACATGTTGCGGAGTCGCTCCGAAGTCACTAACCATCATCTGTGTGGTGGCAAATAAGATACTCTTCTGACATGTATCGTTTTCACGAAAGAATGATAAAGAAAGTTGGAGAAACCATGCTAGTTGCTAAGCTAACCTAAGAATGCTAATGCTAAGAATGACATGTAATTGGGATAACAGTAACTGCTTGATTGGTCAAGTTCACTTTTCGCGGAAGTCTGGCTGGAACTGCCTTAAAGCAACGAACATCGAAGTATCTGGAAAGAAAATCATACTCGCTAAACAGAATCAGAACCGGTAATTATTTAAGTTCCGTTACAGTGTACATCCACCAGGAGGAATGGCATATAAGGTTAAAAATGTAATAATATTGTACAAAATATCCATAATACCAGCCATGTTAATTGTTTTTCACAATTTTGATTTTGACTTTAGCACATAAATGTTCTTTAAATTACCTTACGGCAGTTCTTTCTTCTTTTTTTAAGCCAATTTAGCTTTGCTTCGAGACAAGAAAATAGTTTGCTGCTGCACAAATGATTTATTATATAAAAAGATAAATCAGATTGATCCACAAAATTAAAGAGGTGTGCCGCTAATGAAGTCATTGATTCTCAAAACTGCACCACAAAAAGAAAAAAAAGAAGTACAATTCGAGTCTTGAATGTTAATCAAAACTATATCCCTTGACACCCATGGAGAACACAGAACCGCAAACACAACACTAATTAGAAAGTCAACAGTTGGTTATTACTTTAGCTACAGTGAATTTCACTACATTAAATACTCCAATTATATAGAATGTTTTTTCCAATGTCATTAAATGTGAGGGTTGTTGAAAAGCATTTAGCTGTGCATGGGTGTTTGTTTACATAAAATGTGGATGTCAATTCAGTTTAAATGAATAATTAGCTAATCATGGCGGGAACACATCAGAGAATTCTCATGTGCAAGACTTGCATTTATGGGGGGTCTTTTGTAGTATAGCATTACAGAAAAAATAAAATCAAGGTATCCAAAATCTTTTTGGTTATACCAATTAACGTTGAGCACTGAACTGACATATGGCTGAGAACAAGAAAAATAAGTTTCACTTGAGAAGAAAGAA